>NC_064854.1:117916612-117919112 GCF_024139225.1 Suncus etruscus | reverse complement strand
CTCCTGGATACTTGTTATTTTCACTTTGAAAACATGAGAGCAAGTCATTTTTATTTTGAGGTATATAAGTTTCTTCAGGCAATGACTTATGTACTTCTATTAAGTTTTCCTCAGTTTGAGTAGAGTGAGAAATACTATTTGTGTTACTCTTATCTGGAAGACTCCTTGGGTTTTCCTCCTTTAGCTTTGAGGAGTTTTCTGGCATTTGCTCGCATACATCATCAGGTTTACATGCAGGACTGCTTTCATCATCACCCCTGGTTTGGGGAAAACAATTGTAGTCATGTGATTTTAAAACGAAATTATTTTTTACTCCAGGTGACAAGTTGTTACAAGAGTATTTTTGCAAATTCTTGTTCACTTCATCTTGAAATTCAATCTTAATATTTTGCATCGACTTATCTTCCATCATTTTGAAAGATGGGCTTTCTACGTTTTTAAGTTTTTTCATTCTTATTTTTCTTTTAATACCTTTTACAAAACCTTCGTTACTCAAAGACTGAAAGAAAGCCATGCTTTGAAATTCACTGCACCCTACTGTTTTGAAAGATTTCGAACTGGTAAACAATTCCTTTCTTACTAGGTCAATCCCTGGTTGTGGATGATCACTTGAGGCTTCAGTAATTTTTCTTTTTCCTTTGGCTGATTAAAAAAAAAATAAAGCACACCAAAACACATTTTAAATTGAAGATAAAAAATTATATGTATTACATACATATTTATATATCTTAAAAGAAAAAACTGTGAAACCATCCACTGTTACTTTCCCCCCAAATAACTGGAAATAGGCATTTGTTTTTAAATGAGAATTCATTTAAGGTGCTACATATAAACATGTACAAATTTTAAGGCTTCTCAATGACTTCTATCATTACCATCATCATTGCATGCTGACCAGAATGGATCACTCGTAGGAATTCCTCTCAAAGTCATTTATTTTTAACTAAGGGATCTTTCCTGGAGTGAGATAATGTTTTATTTTGGGGGGGGGGCACACCTGGTAGTGTTCAGGGATATCCTTGGCTCTGTTTGACAGACCCCCTTATCGGGTACCAGGAATATAACCTGGGTCAACAGCATGCAAGGAGGCATGGACGGGTCTTACTCATTGTGCAATCGCTCCTGCCCAGGAAATAAAGAATTTTTTTGGGGGGGGCACACTCGGTGATGCTCAGGGGTTACTCCTGACTATGAATTCAGTAATTGCTCCTGGCTTTGGGGGAACCATGTGGGGTGCAGGGAATCGATCAGCTGTGTGCAAGGCAAAGACCATACTGCTGTGGTATGGCTCTGTACCCCAAATTATTATTATTATTATTTTGGTTTTGGGTCATTATTATTATTTTGGTTTTGGGGTCACACCCAGGGGTTCCTCCTGGCTTAATGCTCAGAAATCACTCCTGGCAGACTCAAAGGGGGATTCGAACCACCATCCTTCTGCATGCAAGGCAAACACTCTACCTCCATGCCATCTCTCAGGCCCAACCCCTAAATAATTTTAAGAGAATTCTCTGGTATGAGAATTGCCAGTTTGACACTCCACCCCCCCCATCCCTTTCACCCCTATTCTTACTCATCTAGCCAACCATACTTAATCAGTTCCAGCCCACACACTGATTCAAGCTCAAATTCCCTCAGAGAGGGGCTTTTCAGCTTCTGGGGTGCCAAGCCTCAAAAGCGCGCGCTTTTGCTTACAGCGTCTTCCGGTCTGCACAGGAAGTCCCGCCTCCTCCTCCGGGGCCTCCACGCCGGGCTGCGCGCCTGTCACACTTCGTGAAGGGCCTGTGGGACCCTCGCATCCGTTGCCATCCAAGCCTCCACAGCTTGCCGACGACTTCCCGCTTCCCGCCTCTTCTCTCTCAGCCTCGGGCACTCGCGCCAACACCTTCCTTTTCGGCCTGGCTTCCGGGCTGCCGCCTCCACCTTCCGTCGTCGTGGCCGCGGGGCCTACATCCGGCCGCCGCCGGCCCCGTTTCCTCAGGCCTCGCGCTTCACTCGCTTGCTCCTCGGCGGCTGTCGCAGGGCCTGACGTGAGCGGAGGCCGACGCATCCGCCCTACGCTGCCCGCCCGACCCGCCGGGGATGGGGACGGCGACGGCGACGGCGACGGCGGCGACGACACGCTCCCTCGCAGGCAGCCTGTACTGGCCGGGCGGAGCTTTCTCCTGCAGCCAGACATCCATCGGCCGGGCCGGGCCTGGGATGCTCACCACCTCGCCTCACCAGGCCGGAAGCGGAAGTGGGCCCTAATTGAGAGGCCAATGGCTGCAGGGGTTTCGAGCCTGCGCAGTAGGTTGTAGCTGGGTGTAGCAAGTGGAGTGGCGGCTCTTTACACCCAGTCCGATGAAGGTCAGGGTGACGGCTGCAACTCCATGTTGTTTCTGCTGCCTGTGACTTTTGGTACTTCCTGGCTATATTATCCCCGATGGGGATCGAACCCAGGTGGACTATGCAAGTCATCAAGCTCCTTGTGCGTTCTCTCTGGCTCCAAAGAAGATAT
>NC_064854.1:117869112-117914112 GCF_024139225.1 Suncus etruscus | reverse complement strand
ATCCTGTGTTGGCCGCGGGCAAAGCAAACGCCTTAAGGCTGTACTATGGCTCCGCCCCCTCAGCCAAACTTTCTTTTTTTTTTTTTTTTTTTTTTTTTTTTTTTTTTTTTTTTGTGGTTTTTGGGTCACACCCGGCAGTGCTCAGGGGTTATTCCTGGCTCCAGGCTCAGAAATTGCTCCTGGCAGGCACAGGGGACCATATGGGGCGCCGGGATTTGAACCGATGACCTCCTGCATGAAAGGCAAACGCCCTACCTCCATGCTATCTCTCCGGCCCCTCAGCCAAACTTTCAATTGCTGCTAGGTCACATCTCTCATATAAAGAAGCTGCCATTTTCCAATCTGATCTTTTTTTTTTGTTTGTTTTTTTTTGTTTTTGTTTTTGTTTTTGTTTTTGGGCCACACCCGGAGCTGCTCAGGTGTTACTCCTGGCTATCTGCTCAGAAATAGCTCCTGGCAGGCACGGGGACCATATGGGACACCGGGATTCGAACCAACCACCTTTGGTCCTGGATAGGCTGCTTGCAAGGCAAACGCCGCTGTGCTATCTCTCCGGGCCCCCAATCTGATCATTTTTGATCCTCTTTTTGCTCAGAAACTAATCTTTTTAGATGCCCAAACTGGTGTGCAGGATTTGTTGCTATTTCTAATGTGGCTCTTGAGTGTTCATTTTCTCATATGCTAGTTTCTGTAGGGGAAATTAGCCTATACCTGGAACTGTGCTCAGCTGTCCTTCTGGCAATACTGTGGACCATATGCAGCTAAAGATCAAACCAGGCTTTGCTACATGCAAGACAAGAGCCTTAACTCCTGCCCTAGCTTTTCAGCCCTGAACCTTAAAATAAAAATGTGGGGCTGGAGAGATGGCACAGTGGTAAGGCGTTTGCCTTGCAAGCCTCCGAACCAGGACCAACGGTGGTTCGAATCCTGGCACCCCATCTGGTCCCCCGTGCCTGTCATGAGCGATTTCTGAGCACAGAGCCCAGGAGTAACCCTTGAGTGCCGCCAGGTGTGGCCCCAAAACCAAAAAAAAAAAAAAAAAGTTGTGATACTCGCTGGGTTGGGAAGGGGGCATGGGAGGCCATGCCCTTTAATTGTGATGTTCATATACGCCTGGCTTGTGTTTAGGCTTAAAATGACTTGTGCCATTTTAATGACTTGATCACACATAGCAGAACTATTATGAATGCTGAGCACCAACTGAAAAGTTTGCTTCATGTGGGTGGAACTAGGGATCCAATTTAGGGTCTCATGCTTAAAAAGAAGGTGCTTTAGTCATTTAGTCAAATTATATCTTAATTTGCATATTTTCAAATCTAGAAATAGTTTCTGCCTCAAAGATGAACAACTGTGTTAAAATTATGCACGTAGTCAGGATGTCAAGAACTACCTTCCAGGGGTCCTCAAACTTTTTAAACAGGGGGCCAGTTCACTGTCCTTCAGACTGTTGGAGGGCCAGATGATAGTAAAAACAAAAATTATGAACAGGGGCCGGGCGGTGGCGCTGGAGGTAAGGTGCCTGCCTTACCTGCGCTAGCCTAGGAGACGGACCGCGGTTCGATCCCCCGGCGTCCCATATGGTCCCCCAAGCCAGGAGCGACTTCTGAGCGCATAGCCAGGAGTAACCCCTGCGCGTTACCGGGTGTGGCCCAAAAACAAAAAACAAAACAAAAAAAAATTATGAACAAATTTCTATGCACACTCCATATATCTTATTTAGAAGTGAAGAAACAAAATGGGAATAAATACAATATGTGGCCCGCGGGCCGTAGTTTGAGGACTATTGCCTTATGCTATCAGAGACAAATGCTTTGTTATTTAAATTATTAATGTAAATTTTCCTTCTGAAAATAGAAAAGGAAACTTTATATCAATAAACTGCCTACTCCAACAATAAATAGTAGCATTTTTCAAATGCTTCACATCTGTGGACTGGCATCTGTTCTGGCAAACCAGTCCATAGACTGGCAGTTATAACCAAGATGGTAGATCAGTGATTTTCAACCTTTCTACACCTTCAGATCAGCTCTGGTCTGTGTACTTTTCCTTGAGTGGTTACACAAACAGTCACTGGTCCTAAATATTCCACTTCAGCAGTTTTACTTCAACTATTTAGGAATAGAAATAAACTCTCTATCCACTAGAGGGCCCTACTTTTACAGCAGCCAAGGATGCTGCACCACTTTTTCCTCAGGCTCTGAGAACTCCAAGCAAGCTCTTTAATCTTAAGAACTTTTGATTGTGTCACCCAGTCTAAGAACTCAATTACTCAACGTAATAAGTCCAAAATGAACACAATAGAAATTTATGAGCAGAACAGGACCTTAGAAATAGTCTAGCCTAACCTCTTTGTTTTTCTACTGAAAGGCAGGAGAGGCTAAGTCATTTAAAAGTACTGTAAATCAATCATTTTCTAAGTGCTTCCTCTTGGTTTCTGTTTACTTGCCTGCTTTTCCAAATTCTCATTCTTTCGGAGAAAAGAATCTGACATGGGAGAGAGAAACTGAAGCAAGCACAAATGGATCGGCTGCTTCCCCTAGTGGCCATACTCTTGTCTAAATACCTAGCAGGCAGCTGCCGTTATTCAGACATCTTTGTTAGGAATCTTTTTTTTATCCAGACAAATTGGAGTCATCCTGTTATTTTATTAATTAATCAATTAGTTAATTTGCCACAGCTGCACTTCACAGGAACTCTTTTCTGGTTTCACTCAGGAAATACTGACATTGGTTGGTGGAGCATGTGAGGTGCTAGGGATTGAACCTTGGTCAGCTGTGTGCAAAGCAAGCACTCTTCCCTCTATACTCTCTCTCCAGTCCCATGCTTATTATTTTGTGTCTCAAGGAAGAGCGAATCTATATTTCACTATTTAGTACCGGAACACTTCACAGAAGAGGATGTTATGCCAGTTAACACTAGTTATCACTATGAGAGAAAAAGGATGCTTGCTCATGTTTCTATTTGAAGCGTGACAAGTTTGTATAAGAGACCCTCAGAAGAAACTAGCCTGCCACTAACTCACCCTTCTAGCTTCAGATCTAGAAGAAACTATATTTCAAATTGTGTAAGTCCCTCAAGTCTGTGGTACTTCACTATGACAATCCTAGAAAATTAATTGTGACTTTAGGAATACTAAATTATATCAAAACAGTGCAAAGTTCAGATAAGAAAGAGTTCTGTTGTGGAGCTTGGTGATGAATGCTTTACTCTTCTGAGTCCCATTCCTTTCCTTTTGCAGGAAGGTGTTACAAACTTCTCAAAGGTGGCTTCTGGAAAACCAACTAGAGTCTTAACAGTATTTATTCATTGGGTGTTCTAGAATTTTTTAAACTTGATTGATTGATTGATTGGTTTTTGGGCCACACCCAGCAGTACTCAGGCATTAATCCTGGCTCTGCACTCAGAAATCGCCCCTGGCAGGCTGAGGGACCATATGGGATGCTGGGAATTGAACTGGGTTCCCTCCTGGGTCGACAGCATGCAAGGCAAATGCCCTTCCACTGTAATATCTCTCCAGCCTGGATGTTCTAGAATTAGGTCTGATTTATACTACGCAAAAGCTAAAAGGTACAG
This sequence comes from Suncus etruscus, assembly GCF_024139225.1. NCBI lineage: Eukaryota > Metazoa > Chordata > Mammalia > Eulipotyphla > Soricidae > Suncus > Suncus etruscus. Next base: position 117,910,539 of record NC_064854.1, on the reverse strand, counting down.
TAAATGGGGCCTGGTTTTCATTTACTTTAGGAAATCCAGAAACACAAAAGGATGACCCGCTGCATTTATAATAAGTCAAGAAGGCTGGCCATAATAGGATGACTCTGAACTAATGTGGGCAAGAGAAAGGCATATGAAAGAAAATGCTGACAGATTATCTTGGTGGTTTAAGTATGGCCAGTGTGTAGGATGGAGTGGTCATTAGTAGGATGAGGTTGGGATGTGAGGGCTAAGGAAAAGTTTCAAGGATTATCTAAAATTGGATGTTCGGTGTAAAGGACTAAAATTCTAGATCCCATGAGAAATAACTTTGATTATGAGGATTATCCCATATCCCTCTCCTCTGAGATGATTATTATGGAAAGAAATGAAGAGACTGGTTAACACTGAGCAGGGATTGATATGATGAACAAGTAGAAAGAAGAGCTCCTCATCCAAGGAAGCTTTCCATCTTGAGGAATGAATGAATTGAGAGACAATATAACTTTCATGCCAGCCAAGTTCAGACATCACATGCAACCGACAACCGAGGCCAAACATCACATGTAATTTCTGTAATTGAAACTGTCTACGTCCATAAGCAATAGATGACCCTGGGTCATCCGACAGCTTAACATTCTGTCCAAGATGTCATTCAGTCTCAGGAAAATATTCCTCACTTCAGAGGTCAGCGGAAGACAAAGATGAATTTTAGTTTTGATGCCTTACCTAAGTAATGCTTGATCAATGTACAGGTTTACTTTTGTTTAAAAATATTATGATTTTAGTTTTCCCTAGAGCAGGGATCTCAAACTCAATTTACCTGAGGGCCTCAGGAGGCAAAGTTGGGGTGAGGCAGGGCCGCATAAGGGATTTCGCTTACCGAATATACGCAATAAAAAATCGCATTAGTAAGAAAAAAATTGCAAAAAATCGCATTAAACATTTGCATACCCTGAATGGAACTGCTCGGGGTATGCAAATATTTAATGCGATTTTTTTCTTACTAATGCAATTTTTATTGCGATTATTCGGTAAGCGAATAATCGCGAATACTGTGATATTTGAAGGCCGGCCGCAGGCCGCAAAATATTGTACGGAGGGCCACAAATGGCCTGTGGGCCGCGAGTTTGAGACCCCTGCTCTAGAGGCACATGACATTCACTATCCTTTTGCCAGCCCTCCCAAGGGCTTCTTCCTATGGGGTACTTAGATCAGGCAGGACATTGAGTCTTAGAGGAGTACCTATCTCTTTGAGGGCAAATGAGATTCACACCTGTCTTTTCTAAATTCCTCAGTTTAAATTTATCATCACTGTACCCCCCCCCAAACTCTCTATGAATGTATTTAGTGCTGGGGTGGGCACACCTAGCTGTGATTAAGGCTTACTCCTGGATCTGTGCTCAGGGATCATTCCTGGTGGGGCTCACAGGACTATTTGAGGTACCAGAGATTGAAACTGGGTCTGCCACAAGCAAGACTTACTTACCTGCTTACTTACCTGCATTACTATCTCTCTGACCTCCTCTAAGAGTGCTTTCTGGGGTCAAAAGTGTTAGTATGTGGACATACGTGGACCTGAGTCATAGATAAACAGCCTCCATTTTAATAAACTCAATTATTTCTAGAAAGTAGAAATCTTTGCTCAGGGCCCCTGGAAATATTTTGAATTCTTACTCTCTGCCGAGTCGTCTCCATTTTTTTCCCTCTAGGATACCTTTACATTATTCACTTGAATGCAACTGCAAGTTATGCTTAGAGGCACTTCTGTAGATAAACTCTTCAAAAATTGAGAAATGCAACACAGAAAAGTTTTAAGAACACTTGTTCTACTTAAACAAAGGTTTAGGTCAGTGTTTTCAACTCTCAGTTGTTCAGACCAGTGTTGGTCCATTTTCTGACATTTTCAAAAAATAAAAGAATTGCCACTTAACACATGGAATACATATATTTTAGATTAGTATAAAATAGTATGGCAAAAATATGAAAAAATAAAAAAAATAGTATGGCAAGTTAAAAAAAATTCTGCGTTGGGACTGGAGCGGTAGGGCAAACAGTAAGGCATCTATCTGTCTTGCCAGCACTAGCCTAGGACAGACCGCAGTTCGATCCTCCAGTGTCCATAAAGGTCTCCTAAGCCAGGAATGATTTCTGAGCACATAGCCAGGAGTAACCCCTGAGTGTCACTGGGTGTGCCCCCGCCAAAGAAAACCCCAAAAAATTCTGCCTTAAGGGTTCTCAAAATATTTCTTCTATTTTCACTGGCTCATGGTATAAAAAAGATGAAAATTACTTATTTAGGTAACCCTAATAAGATTAGAAAGCAAGGGGCCAGAGCCTTGGCACAGGGCATAGGCGTCTGCCTTGCCTGAGCTAGCCTAGGATGGATTGCGATTTGATCCCCTGGCATCCCATATGGTTCCCCAAACCAGGAGCGATTTCTGAGGGCATAGCCAGAAGTAACCCCTAAGTGTCACTGGGTGTGGCTGTAAAACAAAACAAAACAAAAGATTAGAAAGCAAAACTTCCTCACATTCAAGATATCCCTAATAATCATGCCTCTGTGTCCAAAGGTAATGGTCATCTTATATTGTATAGGAGTTTAATGCCTGTAAGTATGACTTGAAACCATAGAGCATTGCCTACTTTTAAACTTTATGAAAACCAATTTATATTTACTATATACATTTATATTTTATATTTACTACAATTTTATATTTAATATTTACTAAAAATTATACAATTTATATTTACTATATAATTGCGTTTGTTTCATTCAACATTAAGTGCTCCATGTATACCAACTTCCTTTTTACCGTTTATTACATTTCATTGTATGAACATACTGAAACTATGAAAATAATTTATAGTTGAATACAAGGATTACAAGAGTTTGAATGTTTCTTGACGTGGATATATAAACAGTTCTCTAAAACATCCTGGAATTTTTGGATCATTGGGTGTACCCTGGAAATTTATATTCTAGAACTGAATCATACTCTTAGAAACAAAAACTTTAGGAGTTTTATAAGCCCACTAACAAGCTGCTACTAAAATTTTCTATAACCTTGCAATTAAATATTAAAATAGAATTTTTTGGATATAAAAATAATTTCATGGATATTTTATATTTTATCATTAGCTATGCCATTAAGGCTTCTTATTGCATCTGTATGGTTGGAATACCATAGAATGTTGTGCTACAGGGTACTCTTTCTTAACTCCATTCAGTGGTGGGAATATTATCCATTATGGTGGGAATATTGAACTTCAGAAATGAGCAAATATAACAAATCAAGACCTTCCTCTCTGGGTTATTAAATCTAAATCTATTAAACCTAAGTCTTTAGCAGCTTTATTGGATGTGTGTCTTCAAATTTATCAGGTAATTTCAAACTGTTTTTCAAAGTAGTTACACCAATTTACATTCCCACCAGCAATTTCACAGTTCTTATACATCTTTGCCAACACTTAAATTATGTTCTGGTGGGTGTATAGCAGGATATAATTGTGGTTTTATTTTGTCTTTATCATCAACACTTGTCTTGCTGTTGCTTATTTGGATTTTCTTTCTGTGAAGAGTTTTGTCAAGTCATCTGCTCAATTTGTTCTATGATGGTGACTGCCTTTTATTGTTTAAGTTTTTTTTCCCTGACAAAGGATATAAACCCTTTGTGGATGGATGTGTATTGTAAATATCTTACTTTTATTTTTTTTTAACAATTTTTCTTTTTTTTTAAATGATCAAATAAAGCCACATATAGTTAAAATTGTAAAAGAAATATCCTTGTAGTCATTATTCACATAGAATAGATTGTTTTCAATTCTTTGGCACCCCTGCATGTATTCGTGAGAGGCATTCTACTTCTCTTATTCTTTAACATTGTCATGTTAGCTGTTAGTGGCAGCCTGGCTGAATCCTATGCATTCATATCTCCTTCCTAGACTTTGAAGAATCATCATTATTCTTTTTATTAAATGGTTTTAATCTGAAATGTAACTGTAATGCAATAATTTAACTTTCCCTTTTATAAAAAAATCTCCTTGAAGTCCTTAAATGTATAGATCCCCTCCTTTTCATAATTTGTAGAAATTGAATTATTTGTTCTTCAAAGTTTATCTTATAGACTACATTTTAAAGATTACATCCCTATAATTTGTCATTTTCTTTTCAATATTCTGAGATTTGATTCAACTTCCCCCAGCCAAGATAATTTCATAAGTGGTGATATATGTTTTAATTGGAAGGCATGTGTCTAATTACTTCCATGTTATCACCAATCTCTAATGCTCAATCACTCACATGCATTAATTTTCTAGGAATGCAAAATTCTGGCATCCAAAATTATTTACTCTTTTATCTGGCTATCTACTTCTATGTAGAGAAACTTCTTATCCAATTCATTACTTAGTTACTAATAGCAGAAACCTTTCTTTCTTAATTTTCTTAAATTTTTCTAAAATTTTCTTAAATTTTATTGACACCTTAATTTACAAAGTTCCTGACAACAGCATTTCAAGCATATAATTTTCTCAACTCTAGCACCAGTGACTATACCTCTCCACCAATAACCCCAGGTTCCCTACTAACCCCTCAAACTCCCTTTAATTTTTTTTTTAATTTTATTGAAACCATTATAATTTACAAAGTCCTTCATAGTTGAGTTTCATACATAGAATGAATCAGGGCCATTCCACCATTAGTGTCCACCTCCCTCCTCCAATAGTTTCCCCTGTGCATACCATGCCACCCACCCTACCCCCCCTCCCCAGTCTGCCAGTATAATAGGCCCATTTTAAGTTTAGATTGTTAAAGTTTGAGTCTCTTGATTCCATTGTGGTATTTGGCTTGGATATTTAGTTTTGTTCTTTTTTAACACTACCAATGCACTTGGGACCACTTGGCCCCTTTCACAATTGTGTTTCTCCTCTTGCACTCAGTTTTATTCCTTCTCCTCACTATACTCTGTGGCCAATGGTGCTCAAGATAACTCCCATTTAGACCATTGAGCTTCTTAATGCAATTATTCTAAATACCACATTTAAATGATATCATTCTGTGTTTATCCTTCTTCTGGCTTACTTCATATAACGTAAGATCTTCCAATTGCATCCATGTAGCTTCAAATTGCATCATTCCTTATGACTGTGTAGTATTCCACTGTATATATGTACTGCATCTTCCTGATCCACTCATTTGTTGTTGGACATAGTGGCTGAGCTCAGGATTTACTATTGGCACTGCTCTAGAAATCACTTCTGGAGGGCTAGGAGGACCACCTAGGGTTCTGGAAATCTAATCTAACCATGTGCAAGGCAATACCTTACCTGCTGTACTATCTCTCTGGCTCAGAAATTTACTACTTTTAAAAAAGCTTATTCCCTGCCATACATCAGAGCTGTTCATATTTAGTGCCTTTCCATAATGAGTTTCCTGATAATTTATACATTCAAGCATTTTACTAATGCTGTTTTGATTACTGTATAAGTTCTCTGGTTTATGAAAATCTCATCAAGTCTTTAGAAATCTAATCCTTCTAGTCTTTTATAGATTCCTTAATTTTTAATATTATAAGATGCTTTAGGTTCATGATATATTTCCTACCTTTCCCTGAAATCACCCATTTCTTCTGCTTTGTAATTATAGATTGAGTGCTAAGGATGCTTATTGCAAACAGATTATAGATTTTGTCTTGTGGCCTCCTTGGCAGAGTTAGAAAACTAAACATTTCTAGAGTTCATATTAATATTTCTATGTCAAATTCATGATTCTTGGATTTTTATACTTCTGTCATACCTTATCTTTCTTCTATATAGAAAATACTGACTCTCGAGAAAGGAACTCTTATCCAATGCTGGTGGGAATGCTGTCTAGTCCAACTTCTATGGAAAGCGATATGGAGATTCCTCCAAAAACTGGAAATTGAGCTCCCATTCGACCCAGCTATTCCACTCCTAGGGATATATCCTAGGAACACAAGAATACAATACAGAAATCCCTTCCTCACACCTATATTTATTGCAGCATTATTCACAATAGCCAGGCTCTGGAAACAACCAAGATGCCCTTCAACAGATGAATGGCTAAAGAAACTGTGGTACATATACACAATGGAATATTATGCAGCCGTCAGGAGAGATGAAGTCATGAAATTTTCCTTTACATAGATGTACATGGAATCTATCATGCTGAGTGAAATAAGTCAGAGGGAGAGAGATAGACGCAGAATAGTCTCACTCATCTATGGGTTTTAAGAAAAATAAAAGTTATTTTTGCAACAATCCTGAGACAATGAGAGGAGGGCTGGAACTTCCAGCTCACTTTATGAAGCTCACCACAAAGAGTGGTGAGTGCAGTTATAGAAATAACTACACTGAGAACTACTATAACCATGTGAATAAATGAGGGAACTGGAAAGCCTGTCTAGAGTACAGGTGGGGGTGGGGTGGGATGGAGGGAGATTTGGGACATTGATGGTGGGAATGTTGCACTGGTGAAGGGAGGTTTTCTTTACATGACTGAAACCTAATCACAATCATATTTGTAATCAAGATGCTTAAATAAAGATATTATTAAAAAAAAAGAAAATACTGACTCTCAAGGATACAGATGGTTTAAATATCCCAAATTATATATTATCCTCCCACATCACAAGCATTGTATTTGGAGTTATCAAACCATAGAGCCACTACCACCAAGTAGAAGACTTTTCCAGTAGTCTGTTTCATCATTTTCTCAGCCTTTAAGGGTTAATCAGAGCAAATGGCTATTATATCTTGTATTACACACATTCTAATCCTAGTTTCCATAAACAGGAGATTATGTAGGGATGCTTAGGTTTAAATGTCTCAGCATAGTCTGAACAAGAACTTCGCTGTGTATCTTAATAGATTTAAGGGAGAAAATTTCAAGTTAAAGACAGGAAAAATACAATCAAAGATCACACGTTATACTCATGTATTTTCATTTTTCTAAATATAATACTCCTTAAATGGCTATCTTGATACAATTCTAATGTTGTCACTAGGTGCTCTGAGAGCATAAACAAAAAGGGAAGGTAATAGTTAGGAATGTTTTGAGGTTCTTCAATAAAATGCTGAGACAACTGAGTTGGAGGATTATGAAAAGACATAATATTTGAAGAAAGTACACAAACTCAGTTCAAAGGTTTTTTTGGGGTTTTTGACTTATTAAATATTCTATAAACCTCTAAATTCAAACTTATATCAAGAAGAACTTAGATCATACTTAAATTCAAAATTAGATTATGAAGGATCATGAAGGACTCTCACTATTGGAATTTCACTCTTTCAACTAAAACAGAAGTCTGATTATGTTCCTTTTGATCATAACCTCCCTAACTGGAACTTCCAACATTCTCAAAGTAATTGCAAATAAAGAGAAAACAAGCTATCTTTGGAATAAAAAAAATGCAACTCAGATGTCTTGATAAATATAGTAGCATATTCCATAAGTGGAAGTTTGCAGTATAGTACTGGTTTATTGTAAGTTATACAATCAAATGCATCAAATATACAATCGAAGTCATCAAATGCAAGTTCTACTGCAAAAGAGCAATTTCCCCAGAACAGTATATTTGGTGATGCAGGTGTGAGTGCCAGGTAAACAGGCAATGAGTTTCAGGAAATAAAAAAAATTACTCAGGCAAAAACCCTTTTGTTTACTGAAAATGTATTTGACTATGTGGTGCTGATGTGTTTACTTAACTCTACCTTTATCTTATCAGTTAGACAAAGCAAGCATCTGCTCAGCAGTTCTCATTTATAAATGCTCTCTATAGTCTTTGGTATCTGCTTTCTAAACCATTTTTCTGAAAAGTCAGCAATTCCAGTGGGGGTTAATAGGAATCTTCTGAGTTCAGGCAGACATAAGCTCAATCTTCAACTAATCTGCTCACAGTAGGAGACACCACATATTTTAGAGATCTAGATCTTAGTTCAAACAAAACTCTCCAACTCTATAAACTCGGTGGTTTCAGACAGTACATGTGGTCTCTATATGAACAAACGTTTGGGAATAATCCTCTCTGCTTGAGTTCTATTTATGTCAATATTCCAGCTGTCACTACGATACTTTCTTGTGCAGTTTTTCTGCTGGTAAGAAACATCTAGAAACATCCCTGAGCAACAGCATTATCTTCATCTAGGAACTTGTTAGAGGTAAAAATAAAAATCCTGATTGGAAAACTTTGGGGTGAGACCAAGATCAGTTTCAGTTAATCCTGCAGGTCATTCAGACACAGGCAAATCTGGGACCCAGGGTCTAAAATCTGCAGGCGCTCTGCAGGTCTGGAGGTGAAATACAGTATGTTGACTGCCATTAGTATGCTCCTAAAGCACTTATTCATTTCTGAGTAGGGTCCAGAGAAAGATGTTTTTTTTTTTATTTATCTACTGTTCTATGAGAATATTGATGATCTATGGAAATCTTTTTCTAAAGTTGGTTTGAACTGCTTCCTCCATTCCTATCCCCCAGTCACTGCTGCCTACCTACTAGTTTTTTTTTTTTTTTCAACTGAAAGTCAACAGGAAACTACAGGAAAACATATTTAGCTATATTTTCGTGTGGCTCCTTTGCATGGTTTACTTGTGCAGATATCTGACCTGCTTGAAATACTATGACCTGATTTTCTCTTTAGTCATATCCCTCAATGACTGCCATCTGCTGCAGAAATCTTTTGGCTTCAAGTACTCAGCTAAGGAGTCCTTTAAGTTTAAGGGGGCACTGAGCCCACTTAATCATTGACAAAGAGGTAATACAATGGGAAAGCAGATGAGGGGCACCTGGCCTTATTGCTTTTCAAGGCCTCTTCATGATCCACATTTGGTGCCATTTCTGAGAACCCAGCTGCTCCTTCCTTTCCTTCTAAGCCCCTTCAAGTAGGAAACAGATGCAGTAGGATAGCAATTCCAAGATGGTCATAAATTGCATACTTTCCTCATTTTCTCCTCTAAACCCCTAGCAGTTAACCAGAAGTTACTTTTGTTGTCCCCTTTATCTTATAAATGAGATAATGGTAAAGGTTTGGGAAGGGATAGAGAGGCACTGGCAGTAGAGAAGTTGTGACTTGAACGCATCATGTTTTAACCACATGTTCCTGTAATGTTGATCTTCCTGCCTCTTCTTGCCCTTGGTTCTTTGCTCAATGATTGACCACCAACCCCCAATCATCTCTATTATTATCTCCAGAGGAGTGAAGAGTTGAGGTTCAAGCTTAATTTGAGATGCTCATTTATTTTCTTTGTTTAGAAAGCCTGACAAGTGGTCTTTTCCTTCTTGCCAGATTTTGTACCCTAAGTTATTGGAATATGCTAAGGTTTATTGTGGGGGAATAGCTAGTCAGAGGACGGGATGAAATCTAGTCTTGATTCATTGTCTACATCTGTCAATCAACCTTACCTCCCCCAATAACTTCCAAGCTGCTGGACTTTTAAATTAACTCCAATTCAGCACAACTCAGAGAGCAGGACATTTCATGCAGGCCTTTGATTTCTTTTTTTCTCTGAAAAATTAAGATAGACATAGTCTAAGAATATTTTTCCTTCTCAGTAGAAGGAAATAGATTTCTGACCTTTGTTTCCTTTGAGTAAGATTTATGATGGAGAGGTTTTAAGAAGTCTAGTTAAAATCTAGTTTTCAGTACCAGAAGCTATATGATTTTTTTTTGGGGGGGGCACACCCACTTGATGCTCAGGGGTTATTCCTGGCTAAGTGCTCAGAAATTGTCCCTGTCTTGGGGGGACCATATGGGATGCCGAGGGATCGAACCGCGGTCCTTCTTTGGCTAGCGCTTGCAAGACAGGCACCTTACCTCTAGCGCCACCTCTCTGGCCCCAAAGCTATATGATTTTTATGAGTTTTGAAAATCTTGTTTTCAGAAACCCAATGAAACCTAAAATCTCCTTATTTTCTTCCAATTCCTTTTAATCACTTTCTTTTGTAGTGTCCTCCTTAGTAGTGCTCTAGGGGGGCGTGGGAATCATTCACAGAAATACTTGGCCAACCCATCTGAAAGGTTTGTGCTCAAATTTGGTGCTCCAGTGCCGCTCAGGGGGACCAGTCTGGTCATACTGGCAGTGCTCGGGGATCAATAGAAGTACTCAAGAGGTCATGTGATGCTGGAGATTGAACTCAGGTCCTCTGGTTTGTAGCATCCTGGTTGTTTTTTCAGACCTATATTACTAAGATATTTATCCTTTCTTTAAATAAATAAGATTAGTACATGAAGCAGTAAACACAGGAAAGGATTTAGGGGCCCCTTTAAGTAACTCTTCTACACCTACGATGGCCTGGGATCTCTATGAGAAACTGGAGTAAATCAACAGGGAAAATCATTAAATATAGAGTAAGAGTAGCACCAGCGGCAGAAGATGAGGCAGAAAGTAGCCTTGTAGGGTGATAACATGAGTACAAAGACCACCAGAGATGACTGAAAGGGTCAAGTCCTCACTAGTATTGGTTCCTATCTTCAAAAGCATTTTGGGGAAGATCTCGTGTACAATACATAGCCAATGGATCCCAAACAGAGCTGACCCTTGCCTATAAAAAAAAAATAACCCAAAAATGTTCTAACTTTTTGATAGGCATCCTCTTGGGTCTCTGACCACCTTGAGGACTAAGATAAGTTTTAAAATGCTTCACAAAACTTCAAGTTCATTCAGGAAAGAAACTTTGTCATAGTAGCCCAACACTAAAGAAGCTGAAATATGGGCTTTGATTGAAGTGATTATGAATTAAAGGAGAAAGTTTCTAATACTTAATTACCACCTACTAAACTCCCAAAAGCCTCATCTTGCAGTTAGAATCTTCCTAGAGTCACTAGATTTTTACCTTATTCACCAGACTAAAAGTCCTTTGAAAGGCAATAACCCCTTTCCTGTGCAGGCAGAGTCCCTGCATTTTGGAACTAGAGCCTGAAACATCTTTCTTCCACTCCTCAAGCTTACCTCAGTCCAGGAACCTCTTAAATACATTTCTAAATAGCTCCTCCCACCTTTACAAGTTGACTTATGGGTTGGCAGACTCTGTCTCCTCCTTCTTCTAGCAGCACCTCCCAGCTGTTTGACTTATAGGAAGGTGAATTCAGCTGAGAGGGAGGTAGCCTGGAGCTTGTTAGAGCTTGGGGCTAGATGAACTCCAAGTTCATCTTTCTCCCCTCCTTTCTTGAGTGTTGCTACTCAGAAAAGGGAATTGAGTTCTATAGCTGAATGTTGAAATTCTCATAGAGGCTGAAGAATATAAATAATTTCATGTAAATAATTGAAATATTGTCCAAGACTTTAGGACACAAAAGAAAACCCAATCTGTATTTTGGAAAAGCATATTAAAATGATACTTTTCTTTTTTTAAGCTTTATTTATTTATTTATTTATTTATTTATTTATTTATTTATGGGCAGGGGCAACACCAGGCAGAGTTCAGGGGTTACTTCTGGTTTGCGCTCAGAAATTGGTTCTGGCAGGCTGGGGGGACCACATGGGATGCTGGGGATCGAACTTGGATCTGTTCCTGGTAGGCAGCATGCAATGCAAACGTCCTACCACTGTGCTATCACTCTGGCCCCCCAAATTTTGCTTTTAATGGTGAATTATAGTATATGAAAATGAGTAAATGAATATTTTAATTTTAACTGCAAAGCAAACATCTGTGTGACCATCACTGGAAGCAAACAAAGGAAATCCAAACTAGGACACAATTAGTATCTCAAAGAATTTTGGGGGAGGACCCCTGGTGGAGATTGGTGATCATATAAGGTGCTGGGGATCAAGCCTGGGTAGAGATCATGCAAGTCAAGTGCCCGTCCTGCTGAACTATCTTTCTAGCCCCAAATCAGCACATGACATGTGGCAGCTTACTTTTACTTCTTTTTTTTTTCTTTTTTCTTTTTTTGTTTTTTGGGCCACACCCGGCATTGCTCAGGGGTTACTCCTGGCTGTCTGCTCAGAAATAGCTCCTGGCAGGCACGGGGGACCATATGGGACACCGGGATTCGAACCAACCACCTTTGGTCCTGGATTGGCTGCTTGCAAGGCAAATGCTGCTGTGCTATCTCTCTGGGCCCATACTTTTACTTCTTACTTATCCTCCTTTCTTGCTCTGCTCATTAGCATTTCTTGTTTCCATTGTATTAATTATTCATTGATTCTTAAATAATATTCTTTATTGACTTATAATATTCTTTCTTTTCTTTTTTTTTTTGACTTACTATATTCTTTATTCTTAAATATTCACATAAGCTTCTGGCTCATTTTAAATTTCACTTGAGAGGCATTCAGAGAAATGTCTGGGGCTATATACATTGATAACTGACCAACTGGGCAAGATGGATTAATACTGATGCTCAGTGGTGCTGGGGATTGAAATCAAGGCTTAAAGAACACAGGGCATGTGCTCTACCCTTCCTTTTCAGGTATCTTTCTGGTCCCTTTTTTATTTTATATATTTTATAGACTACTTCTTTGTGCATATCTACCATAGTTGATTAAAATTTTTATGTTTGTGATGCCAGGGATTGAACTCAAAGTTTTATTTCTTTTTTATTTTTTTGCTTAATTTCATTCTTTATTAAAAACTATTTTTTATTGAAACCATTGTGAATCACAAATCCTTCATAGCTGGATTTCAGGCTTACAGTGACAGTGAATTAGAGCCAGTGTTGACCTCCCTCCACCGAAGTTCCCAGTGTGTCTTCAATACCTCCACCCTTAGCCCCCTGGGCCTTCAGGTATAACAAGTTTAAGTATAGATTGTTCTAGTTTGGATGTCTTGTTCTATTGTTTTTACTTTGACTTGGATATTCTGTCCTTTTTTCTACCTCCACCACTGCACCCGAGATCACTTGTCCCTGGTCCTCAATTCTCTTTCTTTTTTTCTTCTTCTCAATTTTGTAGAAAAATTCAGAAATATAAAGTAAAACAAAGTAATTCATATCCCAAGATTCTATGAGAAAGGCGGGAGCCCCTATCTAGAAGACATAAATAAAATTGAAGAAAAAAAAGAGGGGGTTGGCAGTTTTTTTTTTGAATTCAATGTTTTCTATCTTCAATTGCTTTTTTCTATTTCAATTGCTACCATAATTGAAGTTACTTGAATCTTATTTTAAAAGATGTGGAATGTTTTAATCTTCCTCTCATGTTTTGGTCATTGTCCATCCATTCTGTTGTTGGTCCAGTTTGGGGGTTTTTACAGCTGCACATTTCAATTTAATAATAAAACAATTTAATAATAAAAAGTTTTATTGTCGCTGGACATTTGTGTCTCCCAAGCAGTGCTCAGTGGTCCATAAGCTTCTCTCAGTGATAATCAGCCAACTTATACAGGCCTGGCAGTTCAGCACATGGGCTCTGTGATATAGAGTTGCTAAGTCAACAAGTGACCACACAAGGCAGTATTGTGGGTTACACACAATGCTAGGGACTGAACTTGGTATCTTTTGCATATCAGGCATGCACTCTGGCATTTGATTCATTTCCCTGGCATTTCCTGGTTCATATTTTATACATTTTTTGGGATAAAAAGGGGAATTTCTGGGTCAGGAACATTATTTTCTACATTATATTAGCTGAACTTTCAATAGTTGTCAAAATGAACAGAATGTTTGCACCAATAGTCATTTGCACCTGGAGATAAGGAACATTTTCATCACAGATTCAACAAAAAATTGAGCTGTAAAGTATGGGGCTCTTGGTAGAAACATTAGGCCTTTTCTCACACACTAAGTGCAATTAGGCCTTTGGACTAAAGAGGCTTCACACCTAATACAACATGTTTTGGGAATGGAAATGAGTTGTTGGGCAAAGTGGTGGGACTATGGGAATAAGACCCAGAGGAAAAAGTCAGGCCTTGAATACTTATGTATAGGCCTACATCTTGATACAGAGATGACTGTGTTCTGCTTTCATATAAAAGAGAGTTTTTCAAGAGTCCTTGAGAGAGCTGGCATTGCTGAGGTGCAGTTAGTTATCACTGCTAAGAGTTGCTCCAGGTCACAGATAATTCCAGAGAGCTCAGAGAAAGTGGAGGAGGTTGCTTCTGCCCTAACCCTTGATAGAGAGTGCAGAACTGTGGGTAAGCCCTGGAAGTCATAGGCTGGCCTCTACCTCTGAGACAAAAGCAGCAAAGCTGCAACTAAGAGAGAAAGCAGTGATTTGCCAAGGCGATTGCTACCAGAGAGAGACCTGCACTGAGGAGAGTCCAGACCAGAGCAAGAAAGGAATGAGTGTGGGGGCTCCAATAAAAAACTTCATCTCCCTATTCCATGAGGATCTCCTCTTTTGCTTGCTGTATGTAACACTGGTTTCCGGGACTCCACAAAAGTACTAGATGTTCCACAAGTAAGAAAGGGTAGAACCCATAAACATATGACGTGGCTCTTATAGGCCCCTGCCTGGTCTGAAGACCAGCAATTACATAGAACAGCATGATTGGGTTGAGTGAAGTTGAATATGTGGGACATAAGCTTTTTACTTTTGTCATTCTGTTGGTTATCAAGGTAACTTGTTGGTTTTTTAGATTTTAATAAGTACTAATGAGACAACTTTTCCTCTCATTGGTGATTTGACTATCCTCTTTTGGTTGCTTATTCAATTTTTTTTACCATTAAAATTTTCTCTTGGATCATAATGATTTCATGGTATTTTTTTTTGTGGGAGTAGTACAGCAGGTAGTACTCAGAGCATATTCCTAGCTCTATACTCAGGTGATTATATGTGATGCTGTGGGTTGAATCCAGGTTAGTTGTTTGCAAGGCAAGAATCCTAATCATTGTACTATCTCTCTGGCCCTAATAATTTTTTCAATATATAAATATTTACTTATTTTCTTTTTGAGAAATTTTAGGTTGACAGCAAAGTTGGCCAGAAGTTCTAAAGAATTCACATAATGACCTTGCCCTGCTTATTGACCTAGTGGACACAAGGCCTAGTAAATATTCAGACTGTGTGTTTACAAATTTATGACTAGAGAGAAGGCACCAAACAGGTGTCTGGTTGACTCTAAACAAAAGTTGGGGAAAAGTTTTAAAGGGGAAGAGATGGGAAAGAAATGATGGATACATATGTTGGTAGGGAAGATACAGACAGTTGGCTGTCCAGACTTAGTACTACTTCAGGGAACTCATATTTTAATATATGTTTAATCATCTATGCAATCATCTACCATCTATGCAATCATCTATTAAATCATCTACTGTGACTCCACCTTGGATTTAGGTGTATCTACCTGAGACCCGCCCATTCCTGGGAGGGCTCTTGGGAAGCGGATATTATGTGTATCTTTATCTGCAAGACCCCGTCCATTCCTGGGAGTGATCTTGGGAAGGTTAGATAAGGCCTTTGGGCCAAGGGATTAGGGTCTTTTGGTCTTTGGCCAGAATGGAGGTTGGAGGCGACGTGGATGAAAGAAGTAAGATGCAGGGCTAGCTAAGAATGGCTAATGCTTAAATAGGTTTATGATATAGGCCACACAGATGTTGGCCAATACAGATGTTATCTCTCTGGAAGCCTGTCTGAGTGAGTCTGATTCCCACTGCAACCACCTGAAGATAATGACCGATGGTTAATGGGGGATGGAGCCACGTGGTCGGGGCCTAAGGACAAAGGCCTCCATCTCCATTCAGCTCCATCTTAATGGATAAATTTATAGACTTAATTTTTTTTAAATTTAAAAACATTTTAAAATAAAATTGTAATTGAATCACCATGAGATACAAAGTTGCTCATGACTGAGTTTTAGTCACACAAAGTCCAACACCCATCCATTCATCAGAACACATTTCCTACCACCAATGTTCTCAGTTTGCTTTCCATCCTCCCCCTCTCTCTCTCTCTCTCTCTCGGCCACACCCAGCAGTACTCAGGGGTTATTCCTGGCTCTGTGCTCAGAAAGTACTCCTGGCAGGCTTGGGGGACCATACGCGATGCTGAGGATCAAACCCAGGTTAGCTATGTGTGCAAGGCAAATGCCCTAGCTGTACTATTGCTCCATTCCCCCTTTTAGGCTGCAATGCCCTACTCAGAGACCCCGTGACCCTGGGAGACCACTGAAAAATGATCTCTAATTAAAAATACCCTGTATATAGTTCAAGTTCTCTTCTGAAATTTTATGTACACACGAATCATACTTTCTCATTTCTTTCACAATAGGACACTTGCTCAGAAGAAAAGAAGTTGTATCCTAGGGACACTTTTGTTGTTCTTCACCAGTTAACTGAGGTGGAAGTACCCAGTCTAGAGAAAGTGGAGTGACTATGAAGCAAAGAACTTGGCTTCCTCACCCATACTCTCACTACCTCTCCTTGAGATGTGGATCAAAAGCCTTTAATGTTGAGTTTTAGTTTGAGAAAGGGATTAAAAATAAACTAGTTTTATAGTTGACCAATTCCTTCACTCTGACTCTTCCCCTTTAGATAGCCAAACACAACCAGGAAGGTAGAAATTTTAGGTGCCTGTGATGTAGCAACTATAGTGAAATAGAATTATATAATAATAAAACAGTGGGGTCAGAGTGGTGATGTAAGTGGTAGGGCATTTTCCTTGCATACGCTAACCTAGGACGAACTGTGGTTCAATCCCTCGCATCCCATATGATCCCACAAGCCAGGGCCAATTTCTGAGCACATAGCCAAGAGTAACCTCTGAGTGTCACTGGGTGTGGGCGCAAAAACCAAAAAAGCAAAACAAAAACAAAAACAAATAATGAAATAGTGTTAGAAGGAAGTGAAATGGAGGTTTCTTGCCAATTGCAAGTCTTCAGAAAATTTCAGGTGTACTTGTTAAAGAATTTTTTTTTTTGCCATACCTGTTGGTGCTCTAGTAGTTGGGAATTGCTTCTGGTGGTGCTTGAGGTACCATACAGGATGCCAGGGATTGAACCTGGGTGGGCATCCTGTAAGTCAAAGTACTGTACCTACTGTACTATTGCTTAGACTCCAAGAATACTAGTCTATGATAAGTACTGATTATCACAAGTCTATGATAAGTACTATAAGTACCATGCACAGAAACTCAAATATGTCTTAGGCAGGTTCTTGGGGGACCATATTGGGTGCGGAGATTGCATCAGGTTGGCCACATGCAAAACAAACACCTTACCTGCTGTGCTATCTTTCCTGCCCAACTACTCTTATTCTTAAAGTGGCAAGAATACATTTCCCCCTCATAAACTCTACATTTAGAAACCAGATATGTTAGAATTTTTTGTGCCTAAGTATTGGAGTACTAACCTGATACCAATGATTTTTCCATCCCATCTCTTCCCCTTTTCTCTGACCGAGTGCTATGATCAGTTTATCTACTTCACATCTTCCTTCAAAAGTTACTAGCATTAACCAATGAAAATAGCCCTCTGTAGATCTCATTTCCAATTCTTGGTGCATGAACTGTCATGATAGTTAACAATCATATTCTTTATATGGTTGGTAGGAGCCCAATTGGCTGACATACTTCCCAGAGTCTCTTCTTTCAGAGATAGTCACTTCCTCTGGCTACTCTCCAGCTGTGGCTGTCTATATCTCTTATCTTACACAGTACAGGTTTAGAAAGCCTTGAAGGCTCCACTATGAGCCCAAGGATTGTGCTGGTGCAGGAGCCCTATTTGGCCTGCCCTCCATGTTGATTAAATTATCATTGCTTTTGGCAGAAAGCATTCAAGTACATTCTTGGCATTGGTTCCCAAGAGCCAGTTGGCACACTTAAAGCAAGAGTTTTGAGTGGCACCTCCATGGGGAGCTTCAATCTACCTCCATCACCTTTTAATTATAACCTTATGAATTATGCATTCATGAAGATGGCAAGCACTACATATGAGATGTATAATTTTTTCCATCTAATTTTTTGTAATGTAGAACTGCTAATGAGAAGGTCCCTGACTTTCCTTTTACTTTTGGAATAATTCTTTAGTGTTTTATTTTATTTTTTTTTGGTAAAAAATAGATGTCTGAAGATTATTATGAATAATAGAAATAAGAAGCATAGAGAAGGCATTTTATCTAAGGAAACTCTTGGTTTAAAATCAACACTCTGCCAGGACAGTGGTAGACCAAACATATTTTCTCTCTTTCTTTAAATGTAGGCTCTGTGATGTGTAATATTAATGTTTCAAAATTTAATTAAATATTTTCTTTGTTTAACAAGCACATTTTGTAGCAAAACCTGGAGCTAGTAAATGTGATACTCTTGCTCCTAAGACTCTTATAGTCTAATAGGTGATGAGTTTGCAACCAAGTTAATTACCATAACAGGTTGACTCTTTACCTCTTCTCTGCCTCTGTTCTGTCTCCCTGCTTTCCATTTTTATAATTGTTGTCAGTAGCACTCATCGTACCTTTTTGGCACCACAGTAAACCTCCAGGATAAATGTGCAGATTAGAAATGCTCACATAGTTGTAGCCAAGAACTGGAGAAAACAATCAGTGAGACTCAGTGGTTGATGCCAGAGGAAGAAGTCACATTCCAATTTCTTTTCCATCGCACAGGTAACTAAGAATCCCCACTAACTACCATGATGCAATCCCAATGGTCCTTTGTATATAAAATCTAACACTTTTCTAAATTTGAGGCTGAGAGTTTCTGGAATCCAAAAATTACTAGGGAATTTATCATGAATAAAATTTTATTTCAATAGCATTAGACTTTTCTTATGTACTTTGGGTGCTTGGATCATCTCAATGTTCTTAAAACCAAATACCAAACATACTGTGTGTTTTTGCATTTTCTATGACTGAACAACCAGCCAGGACCTCAATTTCTCTAGTAAGAGACTGATCTAAGATAACACAGATGAGAAGGACCCCTTGTTGTTTGTTTGTTTTCTAATTCTGCAATAGCTCTGGGGCTTTGGTAGGAAGACAGAGGTCTTATTTTTCTAGGTTAAATTTATGTTTTCTCTATCTCTGATAAACAGTAGAACTTACTCTTCTAAATTCTTGCTAAGACCTTTGATCGCAAATTTTGTTGAGTCCTTTAGGACAAAGTACTTTAGGAGCTAAACAGATAGCATTGCGGGAAGGAGATTGCCTTAAGAATGAGTCAGTTGATGAGGGCCAGTGTGATAGCACAGTGGAGAGGGTGTTTGCCTTACACTCAGCCAACTAGAGTTTAATATTCGACATCCCATATTGTCCTTGAGCCTGCCAGGAGCAATTTCTGAGCTCAGAGCCAGGAGTAACCACATGATGTGGCCCCAAAACTAAAATCAACCAACCAAAATTACTTTATCCACTCTTGTATGATTGAAACTCAATTATGAATAACTTTGTAAGTATGTATCTCATGGTGATTTAATAAACAGTTATAGAAAAAGATAAATCAGTGAGGAGCTGGAGCAAGTACAGTAGTTAGAGCACTGATTTTGCAGGTCAGCTGAGCAAACTGACCTGGGTTCAATCCTCAGCACCCTAGGTATTCCCCTGAACTGCCAGAGGTGATCCCTGAACTCAGAGCCAGGAGTAAGCCCTGAGCACTACCAGTTGTGATCCCCAAACAAAACAAGAACAAGTTGCAAGGGTCTAGGATATAAGTCAAAGCTTTTGAGTGAATGTATCCTGTGCATATAGCCTGAAATTTAGTCCCCAGCACCATATGGTGACCAAGCACTGTGAAATGTAGTTGTGGAAGCCCCAATCTTTGATGGGCATGGTGCTGGTGGCCTCCAACACCTCTAAGATTAGCAGCAGCATCTCACTGTATCATTATTGACCTATGCAGTCCAACTGGCTGAGTATAGGCAGTAGTGGTCCTTGATCCCTGAGCACTACTTGGGAACACTCCATGAAAATTTGGGTAATTTTTACTTACTAACTTTTAAGTCCAGATGAACAATGTAGGTGGTTGGCCTCTCAAGAAAAACTTAACCCTATAAAAAGAAGCAGAGATATTGGAGTCTGATTAGACATAAAACAATGCTGACATTGTGGAGAGAGGTGCACCGGTGGGCATATGTAGGGTCATTGGGGGGTGATTCTGAGAACGTTTTGCTTTATGCTTTCCCCTTGTGTTACCTTGGGACAGTCACAGCTTGTTACTTCCCTTTTGGAAGGGAGAAAAACAACTTGGGCCCAGTAAAGCCAGCTAACATCAGGGCAGAAAAAGAGCAAAATCCCTTCTGGTGCAGGGAGCTGAGCAAAGCAGAAGAGGCTGACATACTCTCCAAGGGCAGCTCCATCTATGCTTGTCCTCATCTTGCTCCAGATCTGTCATAGCAGAATTGAGTAATGGGAGTTGCCTGTTAGAGAGATGGCAGGAGCCTCTGTAGTGTCTGGGATTCTTTATCTTTCATTGTTTAGGCTCAGTGGGACTCTAACAGGAAAATAAACTCCCATTCCTTCCAGACTTAGCAGGTACTCTCAAGGTATCAAAATATCTGTGCTTTTGGTAACCAGATATTTAAAAGAGTTATGATCATATATTTATAAAGCCCAAACCACAAGTTAGGTGGATAAAAGAATGCTATGAAACAGAACTGTTGGAACAGAATTTAAAAGAGTCATGATCCATAAACTGGCAATCAGGAACAGTGTTATTAGTAGAAAGAACAGAAAAAAAAATCAGAAAAGTGGGCAGAAGAGTTTATATAATGAGTAGGAGGCTTGCCTTGCCTGTGACCAAATGAGTTTGATTCCTGGTGCTACATATGATTTTTTCAGCCTCACCAGGAGTAATCCCTGAGTGCAGAGTTAAAAAGGAGTAAGTCCTGAGCACTGCCGGATGTGGGGAAAAAAAGAAAGAAAAAAATAAATCAAAGAACCAAGAAGAAAAATGAGGAAAGAAAACATAATAAACATGTACAAGATATAACTAGAAATAAAGTAAAATAAATTGATGAAAAATCAAATAAAAGAACAAAAAAGCATACAAGAAAAACTAAAAGGGCCGGAGAGATAGCACAGGGTTGCCTTGCATGTGTAGTCAACCCGGAACTGACCCAGGTTCTATCCCTGGCATCCCATATGTCCCTGAGCCTGCCAGAAGTGATTTCCGAACGAAGAGCCAGGAGTAACCCCTGAGTACTACCGGGTGTGGCCCAAACACCAAAAAGAAAAGAAAAAGAAAAAAAAAAAAAGAAAAATATATAATCAAAGATGTCTCTGTCTAATGGACAATAGGAAAAGGTAGGGACTATGGTTAACGAGGGCTGTCTAGTGTTATCTAGTATGGCATGGTTATTCAAAATATTGTCTAGACTACATATAATTCAGGAAAACTGAGGCCAAACTCATAAAATAGAATGTTATGGTATCTTAGAGAGGGAAATAAAGGAGAGCAAAAGACCTCCACTAATGACAACATTTCTCTTCCTGCTTCCTATGATACATGTAAATTTGTGATAAATTGGACAGTGGAAGGATAGAATATTCAATGTTTATATTCTTCCCCTTATCCATAAGTCAAATAATATATCTAAAATCATGAATCATTTCTATATATGCCATATTCAGCAGTGCTTATGGACCATGCATGACCAAGGATCAAATTAAAGCCCATGAATATGCTAGGCATGAGCTCCACCATTTGAGCTGTTGCCCTGTTGCCTTATACTTTCCCCTTGTGTTACCTTGGGACAGTCACAGCTTGTTACTTCCCTTTTGGAAGGGAGAAAAACAACCTGGGCCAAGAAGGCCAGCTAACATCAGGGCAGCAAAAAAGCAAAATCCCTGCTGGTGTAGGGAGCTGAGCAAAGTAGAAGATTGACTCATTTAAAAATTAAATGAAGGGCCCAGAGAGATAGCACAGCAGTGTTTGCCTTGCAAGCAGCCGATACAGGACCAAAGGTGGTTGGTTCGAATCCCGGTGTCCCATATGGTCCCCTGTGCCTGCCAGGAGCTATTTCTGAGCAGACAGCCAGGAGTAACCCCTGAGCATCGTCGGGTGTGGCCCAAAAACAAAAAAAAAGAAAAAAAACAAAAAAAATTAAATGACATGCCTAGAATCACAGTAAACCATGCATGATTTTTAAATGTGGACAAAGCCACTGCAATCTAATAAGCAGCTGATATTATCGAGAATAATTGACATTAGTGCTGGCAAATGTCTCAGGGTATCAGAGAATAGCAGGTCATTCCTTCTTAGGCCCTTCTTCAGTAAAAAAAAATCTGATTTCCTGAAGATCTGGGTTGCCAGGCCTTCTGAAAACTTGTTCTTTGTATTATTTAAAATCTTATATTACTCAACGGATGACAGTTGTCCATTTGGCCTCCATCTGGTTGTGCTCAGGGGTTCCTGCAGACTCTGTGCTTAGGGGTCACTCTTGGTGGGTTTGGAGAAACATATTTGGTGCCCAGATCAAACCCAGTTAAGCCACATGCAAAGCAAGTACTTTACTCTCATACTATCTCTCTGATCCATGACTGTGGTCTTAATGCCAGTGTGATTTACAGGCCTTTACCCCATGTCTTGTAGCTGTCATATTGCACAAGGGAAGTCCTCCTTTGTCTTTTCTTGAGAAGAAGACAGTTTGGAGAAGACAGTTAAGTCAGAGGGATCTATTGCCCCCTTTGGGATCTCTCAGCTTTTCCTCATTGGCTAGGTGAAAGACAGTCCTTTGATCCCAGGACAGAGAGGGGAGTGCAAGAATGAACAAGCTGTGCATTCCCCACTAGCTCTCCTCCCAGGCCCAGAAGCAAGTAACTTGTAGTTCTAAGCAGTTGGAAAGAAAGCCCTCTTTGACTTGCTTCCAAGTGATTATTCAATCTCTAAATGAGGCAGTGTTAATCTTGGGGTTCATGGGAATACACTTTGGGGATTAGTAAACTTCCCAAATTCAAAATGAGACTTTAAGCATTTTTTTCTGGTGAGCCCATGTTTGAATAGTGTCTACACATGTTTGTGAAATGAAAACTTGGTAGGACCATAATGCTGTCCAGAGGTCAAGGAGAGAATGGCTCTAAACATTAGTGAAGAACAAGCCCCTTTCTTCTCCTTTACCTTTTGCTTTAGAAAAGCTCCCGTTTCTGTCTACCCATTTCTGGCCACCTACATTATTAATTAGAAGAACAATCTGACAACTGCGGAGGTTTGGTTTAACCATCTTCAGTATTGATCTTTTAAATGCAAGGGTCCTTGAATCTACTTGGCAAATTTTGTGCCAGACATAGTTGTGAATATTGTGCATCTTTTTTATTTTTATTTTTGGTGGGAAGATGGGTGCAGCATATGTGGCTGTGTTCTGGGCTTACTCCTGGCTCAGTACCCAGCCAACATTGCTCAGGGGACCCTATGCAGTGTCAGGGATTGAACCAAGGTTAGTCAGTAGCAAGACAAGTGCTCACTATCTCTCTGACCCCCACATGTGTCATTTTCATCTTCATACAAAGATAGGAATAGTTACTATTATGTTATCCTAATCCAAGATGATGAAAGGTGTCAATATTTATTAGACAGGCAGTTTAGTGCTGGTACGCCTCTTTAAAGACTCTCTGAAGAAGAAAACAGGCACCAAGATAAAAGCCAATAATTAAAATTTTTTTCAAGTTCTTTTTATTACCACTAGATGGCGCCGTGCCAAAGGCTTGTCTTTATTTTATTTTGGTTTAGTTTTGTTTTAAGTACTGTGGTCACAAAATTGTTTCAGTCATAACAATGTATATCACTCTTTGAAGCCTCATCCCCCACCCTATCTCCCTAGGTAACTTGACCTTACCTGCAAGACCCCGCCCATTCCTGGGAGGGGTCTTGGAAAAGGTAGATAAGGCCTTTGACCCAGGGGATTAGGGCTCTGCCCTTTTGGTCTTTGGCCAGCATGGAGGTCAAAGTGAAGATGGCTGAAAGGAGTTAAGATGCAGGGCTAGCTAAGAATGGCTGTGCTTGAAAGGTTATGATATAGGCCACACACATGTGGTGGTTAGGGCATGAATAAAGTTGATGCTTCCTGATGCCTGTCTCTGGATGAGTGATTCCGCTGTTCACCTAAACCTGGGACCCGCCAACTGAATGGGGGTTGCAGAGCCACGTGGCCTGGGATGGCAGAGAAATATCCATCCATCCTTCACCCAGCAACCATCGTTAATTATTTAATGCAACAACTCTTCACCAGTACACTGCTATTCTTCCACTCTCCTACCTCTGGAGTAGATATTTTACCTCTCTCTGTCTCTCTGTCTCAACACCTCCCGCCAGGATGTTAACCACTAAGAAATGAGAAAATAAAAAATAACATTTGCACTTTGGTGCACAATATTGCCTATACACTTTTTAATTTTTTTTATTTTTTTGGTTTACACCTGACCACCCTCAGGGGTTATTCCTGGCTCAATGCTCAGAAGTCACTCCTGGCAGGCTCGGGGAACCATGTGAGATGCCGGGATTCAAACCACTGTCCTTCCGCATGCAAGGCAAACACTCTGCCTCCATGCTATCTCTCCAACCCCGTCTATACACTTTTTGAAAGTTGAGTTTAGGAGTGAGAGAGAGTTCTCTGCCTCCTTCCCATGACCTACAAGAATGCAAACAGAGTGTTTTGTATTTTGACTAAGTAAAATGCATCGAAATCCTCTAGATTTTCATCTGGTGAGCATCAGCATGAGGTGTGAGGATGGTGGCAAATCATGAGTTTCAGTGAGGGAAGTCATTTTATCCTGAGCACATTTTTACAAAGTTGTTCTTACGGTGCAAGGATCCTAATGCATTGAAAAAAAATGCAATAGCACAGAATCTATATTGAAACATTTTGTTGCCTGAAATCACTAATGCGATAATAACATAATGATTCTTTACATCTTCCTCTATCATACATTTGTTTGGTTAAATAGAATCCTGCTTGGTTATTTCCCTCTCTTATCAGTAATTTTCAGACACTTCCTCAAGTGTAGGGAAACAATTGAAATGTGTATTTTGAATCACTAGGACCTGGACCAGGCTGTATGTGAGGACTACAGTGGATGGGAGGCAATCTCATTCAATTAGGAGTTTTTCTTTAACTAGTGAAACTTTAATGACTGTTGCTATTTCCATGAAAACTTAAATGTGTTTTTATTGTACCCTATCCAGCAACAAGACTTCGGGATGAGTCCCTAGCCTAAAGGTCTCATCTAAAATCATATATAATTCACTTGCTAAATGGCTAACCTGGATCTGTGCCTCTTCTCTCTGAAAGCAATACGATTATTAAATGGTCGGGTTTATTCCTTCTCATAAGAGCCTGATGAAAATGTTGGCAGTCTTGAACTGTTTGTTTCTAGAAGAGACTAAAAGGCTAAGAATGATGGGTTGCTGGGCTTTGTGCAATTCCTTTACAGAACCAGAGCAGAGTTCTTTTTTTCAGTGCAATGCAGACTTACTTCTAAGATTCCTGTTTTAATAGAACCTGGTTTATCAGATTGTCATTTCTAAAAACTTTTCCTGTGATGAAACACAGGTACAAGAACTCTTAACATGTTTAATCATCCAGAAAATAAATACAATTGAAATTGGCAAATAAGGCAATGAATATTAAAGTGTTGAGCTAAATATACATTAGCTAATTCTGAAATGCCAACTGTTTGGAGACTTCCTATTAAAGTACTAGATTTTCTTATCACCTTGGTGTGCTAACCATACACAACCTAGTGTTTACTTTCAGGCTCCCCATGCCCATTCTATTGTCTTCATTTTTTCTTTCCAGTTCCTGCCTTGTATACATCATGGCTAACAAATTCCCCCCCCCCTACTTGATCATAAAGTCTGTTTCTATTTTTTGACCAATTTTTCAAATGTATTGCATAATATAGCCATACATATGTCTATTTTTAATGTAAAATGTATTCTGATTTACATAAGTGGTTTCTTATAGTTCTCATTTTCCATACCTCTTTCTTTAAGATATAGCTAAGTAAATGTACCTCACTTATGGCATTAGCTATAGCATAGTATTCTATAGTATTTATCCACTATACTTCTGGTGAGTGTATTGTTACCAAGCTGAACTTCTACTCACTGCTATACTTGGGCTGGCTGTGTAGCCCACCAGAGCCACATGCTGTGCTGAGGGTTGAACTTGGGGACTTGCAAATGCAAAGCATGCATTCTAGCCTTTGTGCTAACTCCTTGGCCCCCATCACACATTTCTAATTTGAATCACAGTTGATGGCTACTATATAAGTTAATATATTAGCTAGTGAACTAGACATGGTAATTGTTTTCTTCTTTCTTTCTTTCTTTCTTTCTTTCTTTCTTTCTTTCTTTCTTTCTTTCTTTCTTTCTTTCTTTCTTTCTTTCTTTCTTTCTTTCTTTCTTTCTTTCTTTCTTTCTTTCTTTCTTTCTTTCTTTCTTTCTTTCTTTCTTCTTTCTTTCTTTCTTTCCTTTCTTTTCTTTCTTTCTTTCTTTCTTTCTTTCTTTCTTTCTTTCTTTCTTTCTTTCTTTCTTTCTTTCTTTCTTTCTTTCTTTCTTTCTTTCTTTCTTTCTTTCTTTCTTTCTTTCTTCCTTCCTTCCTTCATTCCTTCCTTTTCCTTCCTTCCTTTCCTTTCCTTTCCTTTCCTTTTTCCTTTCCTTTCCTTTCCTTTCCTTTCCTTTCCTTTCCTTTCCTTTCCTTTCCTTTCCTTTCCTTTCCTTTCCTTTCCTTTCCTTTCCTTTCCTTTCCTTTCCTTTCCTTTCCTTTCCTTTCCTTTCCTTTCCTTTCCTTTCCTTTCCTTTCCTTTCCTTTCCTTTCCTTTCCTTTCCTTTCCTTTCCTTTCCTTTCCTTTCCTTTCCTTTCCTTTCCTTTCCTTTCCTTTCCTTTCCTTTCCTTTCCTTTCCTTTCCTTTCCTTTCCTTTCCTTCTCTCTTTTTAGTACATAATGACATTGAATCAGGGGCATTCCCACCACCAATGTTGTCCTCCCTCCACCTCTGTTCCCAGCATGCATCCCATATCCCCCTCCTTTGCCTCCCAGGTTGCTAGTATAAGTGGTCCCCTCTGTGTTTAGCTTGTTGTAGGTTGGGGATCAATTCTGTTATTTTTGACTTTGGCTTTGGTGTTTAAGTCTATTTCTACTTGATGTTCATATGACTATTTGGTGTTGGTACCCTCCATTATTTCTCCTTCAATTTGTGAGGCAGAACAAGATGGTTCACGTTATGTGGTTCTGTTAGAAGGAAAGAAAAAAGGGGGGCGGGCAAAAATCAAACAAGCAAAAAATGGGAAAAGTTCTTTTAGGGTATATCCCTAGGAGTGGTATAGCTGGATCATATGCGAGCTCAATTTCCACTTGTTTGGAGAATTCAGTTTCTTCTTTCAAGATGCCTTTAATCTCAATGTCATGGAGTATTTTATATACCTTATAGTTTCAGGTCTGATATCAAGGTCTTTAATCCATTTGGATTTTATCTTCGTACATGGTGTTAGCTGGGGGTCTGAGTTTGCTTTTTTGCAAGTGGCTAACCAGTTGTGTCCAGGGAGATTTTTATTTCATCTTGTTTTTCAGTCCTGTTATTTCAGTTTGGATTTTTTTTCACTTCTATTTTCATATCTTCTTGATTCTTATTTATGGTTCATTCAGTTTGTTCCATGCTTTCTTTGAGCTCTCTGAGGATCCTCCATATTTCTTCTCTAAAGTCCTTATCTGAGAGACTATATAGATGGTTGGCACTTTTCCTGTCATCAAAACTACCATTTTCATTCTCTATGCATGGTAGAGGCCTGCATTGTTTCCCCATTCTCACACTTGTAGTAAAGTGTTTTCTACTTGTTGTACTGGGGTTTATGACTAGGAGATGTGGTCAGCCATGGAGTGAAGTGGACTGGCCGGG
Organism: Suncus etruscus; assembly: GCF_024139225.1. NCBI lineage: Eukaryota > Metazoa > Chordata > Mammalia > Eulipotyphla > Soricidae > Suncus > Suncus etruscus. Next base: position 117,882,844 of record NC_064854.1, on the reverse strand, counting down.
CTCCTCTCAGAAATTAAAATTTCAACTTTGACCTTTTTTTATAATCTAAATTTGCTTGTTAATTGATTTATAAATTATCCTTAAATATTTTATTTAAATTATGTCATCTGTGCTTATTTTATGTTTTTGATTTTTTTTTGGTTTGGAGCCACACCCATCAATGATTAGGGACTACTCCAGGTTCAGCTCTCAGGAATCTCTTCTGACAGGGTATCATATAGCATACTGGTATTGGACCCACGTTGGCCACATACAAGGCAAACGCCCTACCCACTGTGTTATCCCTCTGGCTCTATGCAATCTTGAATATAGAAACTTGCCTTCTATCTTTCTTATAAGGTTTCAGTTTTTATTACCTTGTTGCAGTGGTTGTAATTTTTTGGTTTTTACTTTTGTTATATTTTTTTAGTGGTTGTAATTTTTAACTATAATATTGAATAGAAATACTTAGAATAGGTATAATCCTTTCTTTGTAAATGACTATAGGGGAAATCATTCAAGATTTTACAATTTAGTATAATTTAAGTGTAGGTACTTTGTTGATGATTTATCTAGTTGAGGAAACTCTCTTCTTTATTTTACATGGAGTGTTTTAAATTATGAATAGTATTAAATATATAATAATTTTTGGAAATTATTGAAACTATTTTACTATTCCTTTATTCTGTTATTTTTAAAAGTATATTAATTTTTTAATTTGTTTTGAAATCTTAAACCAGTGTTGTGTTCTGGGAATAAACCCTATCTGTTTATAATGTATTAATTTAAATAAAATTTTAGTAAGAAATGTTCATTTATGTATTTATGGGGTAAATTTATCTACAATATTGTACTGTCTTTGTCTAGTATTGGTTTCAAGGAAATGCTTTACAAAATAAATTTAAATGTTTCTTACTATATTTCCTAAAGACATATATAAGACTGGTATTTTTTCTTAAGTGCTTGAGAGACTATAAAAACGAAATCATTTGGGCCAAGAAAATTTTGACAATAAACTAATATCTTTAATAGATTCTACCAGTTTTAATAAGCCATATTTTTTCATATGTATATTTTTAGTTAAGAAAGCAATTTATGTAAGCAAAGTGCAGGAATTTATAAACTAAAGACATTAGCATTGTTTCTAAATCAGACAAGCATTTTACTCAGAGTCTATACTCAGAAGCTAAAAAGAGTAACTTTTAAAAAATTAAGGCCAACTGTTTATTAAAAGTAGAATACATACACAGAGTTAGAGAACAGAAAGCAATATTGTTTTCATGCAAAGTTCTAGGTTCTATAGGTATGGAAACAGAATATGCATATTAAAAAGGGGGGTTATGCGAAGAATTTCAAAGAAGGGCAAGGTTGTACTTTCTCACAGTCAAATTACCATCAGATTTTAACTATATTTGGTCACCTAAATGGTATTTGTGTATGTGTGTGTATGTGTTGTGTGTATGTGTGTGTTTGTGATGGGTGGGAGGTTGTTGTCAGTGTTCAAACCCAAGACCTGACTTACACAATGCCACTTGTATATGACCATGTTTTATTCTTACACATAAACATCTTTAATAAAGTCTAACTTATAAATTAGTCACAGCAAGAATAAATTACTCTTATTAAGGAGTAGTCTCATAGTATTTAATACATAATAAAATAGACCATTTACAAGTGTCTTTCTTTCAAAATGTCTAATTGTATATAATATTTTTGGCCTGAAGTTAATTATGGGTAACTAAAACTATAGAAAGCAAAACTTTGGATAAAGTAGGGCTAACTGTGTGATACTTTAGCATATTATTATGTACCCCTTCACCTCACCGACATATCTTTTATTTAATATATATTCATAGCTTCCAATTGCCTTCAAGACCCAAATGTCATCTTTTCATGAAACATTCTGTATTCAGACTTCGCTCATCACAAGAAGGGATGTGGATGGAACTAATCTCAGAAAGAAGTAGACTGAGAAACTTGGATTTTGTTCTCTCTAGCTCCCTGTATAGAGGAATTTAAACACAGAGCTTTACACTACCCTAGACTTACATGTCTTCTATTAAGGTAGCAGGGAAGAAAAAGACCTCTTTTGACATCCTCACAAAAAGAGAATCTCAGAAGGAAACTCAGATCCATTTGAATTTGCCTGGGACAAGGACCTGTGACAAATCTCTGATCAGTGCAGCCTGTGATTGGCAGGCTAATTAGAACTGTCTGGAAGTGGGGGAGCAATCCTTTAAAGGGAGAGAAGTGACTACTTGTGACAAAATATTGTGACACATTCATTGTTCTTTTCCTGACAACTGCCACATCCCCTGTCCTGCCTATGCTTCCCTGTACTCTTTTATACCCTAATTGTTTAGTGGCTTGTGGAGAATTGCTATATCTATTGGCTTTGACTTGAGATAACCTTATTTCCCCCCAAATAAATGTTAATATCCAAGAAAATAAGGTTTTAAGTGTTGATAATCCTAGAAATTTCTGTCACAGAAATGACATAAGGTTTACTAATATTTACATAAAAACTTCAATAGGATGCTAGAAGCTTTGCGTTGTACTGTGGATAGATGAAGTTTGTGTTTTTGTCTTTTTTTTGGGGGTGAGGGGTCACACCCAGCAGCGCTCAATGCTCAGAAATCACTCCTGGCAGGCTTGGGGGACCATATGAGAGGCTGGGATTCAAACTGGGGTCTGTCCTGTGTTGGTCACGTGCAAGACAAATGTCTTACTGTTGTACTATCGCTCAGGCCCCCTGGATGAAGTGTTTTTAAGGCCAGAACTATTAGAAGAGACTTTTGGGGCTGAAGTTTTGGGTAACCATAATAGCACAGGGTTAGACTATTGCTTCCCTGAATTAGTATCATTGTCTGTTAATAACAGATTAGCCTATGTTGAAATTCCTTAACATTTTTCATATGTAACATAAATAACATGAATATAATAATTACGATATTAAACATTTTTCAGATTCATTAACGCTATTTGAATCACTATCTTGTCCTTAAAGAAAATAAAGCATTGTAATAGCTCATCTTCACTTAATGAACTTGAGAAAGGAATTTGATTGAGTAAGGTTTATTTTAGATTTATAGAAATTATTTAATGATAGTGTTTAGATGTCTGTGAGTCAATTTACAGTATACCAAGGAATAAAGAATAAAAGTAATAAAAACTTCACTCATTTTTTCTATGGACTTAATTCCAGATTTTTAAATTTTAATCACAATGTTCCTATATACTCTGAACACTATGATACATTCAGAGATAACTAAGTAAGTCAGAATTTCCCTTCGAAGCTTCCTTTTGCTACTGCTTTACTGCTGGCACTTCTGATAAAAGCTATATTCCCTAGGAGACAATGACAAGACAGCTTTCAAAATACCTTTGGAGAAACAAAGTAAATAGTTCTGGAATTGGAAAAAGCTAAAACATAATGGAGAGTTTCATATCTTTGGTTTAAATAAATGGATTATATACCTTTGCCCACATTAATGTCATGGGCAAAGGAAGAGGTTTTGCTGCCATAGAGCGGATAGAAACTGGAGTCATGGTTGTTTTGACTTTTCTAAGGGTCATTATCCACCCTTTGCCATGTTAGCTGAGACTGTGACCTCATACCTAATACTTCCTGTTGTTAAGTTCAGAGGTTGAAATGGTTGGGCTGAAATTCAGGCCTAAGTCTAAGCAGGGCTTCTATGTTCTAAGTCCCAAACCCAAATCTTGGACCTGGTCTCTCTGCAGAGCTAAAACTCTGAGATATAAGGTAAGAAATGTGTATCCAAGTTTGCTAGATATTGGCCACTTTTTTATGTCTTCTTTCCATGAATGATGTGAGGCTTGTCCCAGAAATAATATTGAAAATGACCCAACTTGGTTCACAGAACTGAGTTTACTGGGAGGTGGTGAGGGGGGCAGGAAAGAAATGGCTGTGAGGGGTGTCTGGGACTTTGATGGAGGGAAGCTAGCAATCTGGTAGCAGGTGTAGTGTTAGAATGATAGAATTAGGAAAATGTCATTAACAATATTGTGATACTACCTCAATAAAAATGGAAGAAAATAAAAGAAAGGCCAGAAAATGTCTTAACTTGGTCATTAAAAATGAAAAAAAAAATGAATTTAAATAAAAATTTAATAATAATAAATTTAAATAATAATTTAATGAATAAATTTAACAGATATGCAGCAGAGAACTTACTTTTTGAAAACCATAAAAACTTTGCTGTGAGAAAGTAGGTTTGGAAGGTAGGTGTAGTCGGATGTCTACTCTACTCCTAAAATCTACTTTTAACCCCTAATTCTAGTCTCAACCAGAGTACTCAGTTGCCAGACAACTTTTAGCCCACCATGCTTACCTTGAGGCTGTTTTCTTTAGACTTGCTAAAGGAGGCTGGGGAGTTCTTATACCTCTACATGTGAAATATGGATGGGTGAATATTGGGGCCCCAGGGGGGCAATCTCAATGTGTGATAAGAGCCCACTATTAATGTCTCCTCCTCCCATTCTTTAAGTAGACAATTCTGGAATACAATTTACCTGACATTTTTAGGAGATTGAATACGAGGGGTAACCAACTCATAGGCTGAGATTTCCTGGAATGATGGCTCCTCTTCCTGCTTCCAAATCCCTTTCCTTCACTGCAGTTTCCTGGAAGGCTCTGTCTAGCCCAATACCTGTAAGCAAACATTGTTACAGTTCTGCTTTCAGGGAACAGTACCCAGGAAATTGGGGGACATGGGAAACTGTGGCATTTAAGTCAGGGAATCTATCTTGCACATGGCAGACCGAGGTTCAATTCTCAGCATCCCACATGGTCCCTGGAACACCACCAAAAGTATTTTCTGAGAGTAAGCCCTGAACACACAGGTGTAGCTCAGAAAACTTTTCCAGTCGAGGTAAAGGGAGGAGAACCAATGGCAGGAAGGGAACACCAAACATATACATAATTCAGTTTGCTGGTGGTAGGGAGTGCACTTCAATCTTCAACAGAGATAATATTTTTGCTTCTGATGCTCTTTGGGGGACATAGTTAGAAAGCAGGTAGTACGTTTAAATTCTTGTTAATTTAAGCAGAAATATAGAGAAATTCGCAGGAATAACTATTTGACAGATTTGGAAGCTCTTCAACTAGGAAAATTGATCCCAACTGAATTGGTTTCCTGAAGGACATGTCAGTGACAAGGTATACAACCACAGCTCTAGATCTTCTGCTTTGTAGTCACTTAAACTACTACCAAGCTGTCCTAACATCACTGGGCTAGATGCTGGAGTTTCACCATGTGCATTAGCCAGGCCCCATAATATTGCTTGTCTTCTCCAAGCTAATGCCCCTAACTTAGAGTTACTTCCATTTTAGCATTCAGCTTGCAAAAATGAAACTTCAATGGCATACAAGCAGTGGAAGTTCAATTAATGCTACTACATGATTTCTCTAACTCAATCTGGTGGAACTTCAAGTGCTGAGTCTCCTTTTTCATCTTTCGTATACATTGGGATTCTTTACTTTCTATAATTCATACAGCAGAGTTTGAAGTTTGGGTATATGAGTGTAATTACCTATAGTTGATTTAGTGCTATGTTTGACTTTTCAATATTTTTTTAAAGCCTTTATTCTCTCTATCTCAGTATCTATCTCCCTTCTCTTCTCCCTTTCCCTTAAGTAACCTTAATCCTCTTATCATTAACCCCTGGTTTGTCTTTTCAATTTAATTTCATCGGTTTATCCATCTTATATTATACATATGTGATATAATCTAATACTTGTGGTTTTCCTCCTGCCTTGTTTTGCTTTGAATAATTTCCTCAAGGGCCTTCCATTTTGTAGCAAATAGCAAAATTTTATCTTTTTTTTTTTTCTCGGTAGGGTTTCTTTCTTTCTTTCTTTTGGTTTTCGGGTCACACCCGGCAGCGTTCAGGTGTCACTCCTGGCTCTATGCTCAGAAATCACTCCTAGAAGGCTTGGGGGACCATATGGGATGCAGGGATTCGAACCACAGACCTTCTGCATGCAAGGCAAATGCTTTACCTCCATGCTACCTCTCTGGCCTCGGTAGGGTTTCTTTTATTAAATCCTGCGCAGGGACCCTGCTAATCTTCTCTGTATCATTCCAATTTTAGTATATGTGCTGCCCAAGCAAGCACTGCAAAATTTCATCTTTAAAGAAAATCTAGCTGAATAGTCTTTCACTGTGTAAATGTACACCCATCTTTTATCCAGTCATCCGGGTGAAAGATACATCATTGCTTCTGTATTTTAGTTATTGTAAATAACACTGTGAATAAAGATTGAAATAGATGCAACTTTTTGTGTTAATGGTTAATTTTTTTTTTGATTCAGTGCTAAAAGTAGGATTGTTGGCTCATATAGTAGGTACCTCTATCTTCAGTGACTTAAAAAAAACTTCACAACATTTTAAAGATGGCTGAAGCACCTTACTTGTTCATGCAAGGAGGTTTGTTTGCTTGTCTTTAGATTATTATAGAAACCCTTGGAATATCTACCACCAGCTTCTAAAATGTCTTTTCTAAAAGTGATTTGACAATGATAGGAGGAGGTCCCTTTGGGAACCTTACTCTCTCTGTTTTTTTGGGGGGGTTATTTTGGAACCACACCCAGTGTCACTCAGGGGTTACTCCTGGCTCTGCACTAAAAAATTAATCCTGACAAGCTCAGGGGACCATATGGGATACCAGGGATTGAACTGGGTTGGCCACGTGCAAGGCAAATGCCCTACCCACTGTGCTACTGCTCCAACCTCTCATACATTACTACTGAAGGTAAAACCAGAGACTGTCCACTGTCTCTGATGTCAGCTTCATGCTAAGTCTCATGCTGTCCAAGAACCCTGTCACTTTTGAAGGTGCTCATGGTTATTTAAAAGAAACAAGTTTCGAATGCTATCCCAGAAGATCAAAGAAAACAGAATTGTAGGGAAGGAATTTTGCAGCGCCTTATGGTCCCAGACTTACTCTATGGACAAGAGTTCATTTTTAATCTTCAAACACAAGACAGATTCACATTTTAAAAGCTCCTTTGCAATGATTTCAGTTCTGAGGGTTCTGACAAGGCCAATATGTACAAGTCACAGATTGGACTCTAAGGGAAGCAGATGGAGTTATGAATGCAAATGGCATCAGGAATTCCCTTTTCTTGACAAGATGAGAACCAAGCTCTATTCTGCTGAAAATGACCTTCTCTAACAGCTGTGTCTCATTCATTCCAGCCTTTGGGCCCAGAAGCAGCTCTGCCTTCCACAAAATCCTCTCACTGGCCTTTATGTCCTAATCCATAGGTTTTCATTTTCATCCAAGGGGCTAAGGGAAGACCTGTCTTCCCATCACCCCAAACTTCTTTTTTCTTTTTTTTTGGTCACACCCGGTGGTGCTCAGGGATTACTCCTGGCTCTCTGCTTAGAAATAGCTCCTGGTTGGCTGAGGGGACCATAAAGGATGCCGGGATTTGAACCACTGTCCTTCTACATGCAAGGCAAATGCCTTACCTCCAGGCTATCTCTCCACCACACCCCAAATTTCTAATGTGCAATTCTTCCTCCAATTTTTCTTTTCCTTTCCAAATCTCTTCTCATTTTAAAATGAGGAAGCAAAACTCCCTACATATTAGTAGCTATACAAAGGCTGAAGGCAGCAGCGAGACTTGTTTTGGCCAGCTCAGTGCATCCAAATAAACACTACTAAAGGTTACTCTCCTCGACCTTTTTTTTTTTGTAAAACTAAACATAGGCTTGCTTCTGAGCTACCCTTTTTTGGAAACCATAGCCCACAGTCAGGTAACCCTTCGGTACTCCAGTTTATAACCAATCCTGGCTTGTCTGCACAGTGAGCATGAGGCTTAATAATGAATGGCTACTTTGCAAATCAGCAAGTGCCACAATATTCAATTCCCAAATGACAAGGGGGCAGATGCTAAGGCTCTAGGCACTAGAAAAACAGCAAATGTTCCCCTTCTGTGTAAAAAAATTTGAGTGGGAGGAAGAGAAATGACTTGCAAAGATTTGCTGCTCTTGAAAATCAGTTGTTACCTTAAATCACCCAAAGCAAGTTCCTGTGTTAACTGTATTCCCCACCATCCACCCGGGGACTTTAACATGAAGATGCTAAGACACCTGGGTATTCTTGGTTCTCTCTCAGTTGAGGAAGCACTGTTGGCAAAATTCCCTCGGCTAACAGTTTCTGTGCAAGATTTGTTCTGTAACACCTAGAAGTGTCAAATGGCTCAGCAGTCAGACCTGGCTATCCCTCTGGCTCTTCTTTTATATCAGCTCCAGGTCATAATTTATCCTCGACTGTTCACCTTATTCATTTCTTTATACTGCATTAGTTTTTCTGGCAGAAGATGGGTGGGAAAAGGTAACGTTTTTATACATTGCTGACCTGTCATATAATTCCTGACATACTAGTTTGAACACCCACTTTATCAACTCAGGTGAAGAATTATTAGTTACCTATTTCAGTGTGCCAGATCACTTCTAAACTTGGAAGCTGGTACCACCACACTCTTAGAGGTTTTAGAGTCTGGAGTCTGTGTGTGTGAGGCTGTTTAGTTTTTCATGAAGTTGCAGTCAAGCTGCCTCTTGGGGCTGTTGTCTTCTTGAGGCTTGAAAGAGATTTGAGAGTAAAATTTTAAGCCCTTCATGTGGGCATTCTAGTGAGTCATAGGCTATTGTCTAGAGACTTTGCCACTGGGCTTCAACATGAGTTTATAACATGGGTTTAAAACTTGAGTTTACAACATGGCATGGTGGCTTACTTCTTCCAAAAAATGTTCAGAGAGAATTCAAATATAGAAATGGCAGTTTTTTAAAAAAATATTTTTTATGACCCAGCCATCACCAATATATATGTATATATTATTAGTTAAATACACACCAATCCTGGCACAGCATAAAATAAGAATCTACAAAGGTGTGAATAGCAAGGGATGAGGGTCATTGGGGCCATTTAGAGTCTGCTTACCACTGGGACCATATATCCAAGGTGCCTTAGGCTTTCATTCTAATACTGCTTCAAAGCTGCATATCCTTACCTATGACTTCTTTTTAGGGAAACCAGTTTGTTTTGCTATAGGGCCCATTCCTGGCAAAGATCTGAAATGCTTGGGGACATTTCTAAAATGCTTAGGAATTATGAGGTGCCAAGGATCAAACTCATGGCTTTGAACATGTATCTTCCTGGATCTAGGAAGTCAGATAGAATCTAATTCCACAATGCCAGGTGTATAAAAAAAACTTTCATTCCAAATACCAATTTTCTTGGGTTTTAGAAAACTTTGCTCTATCTTGGGAAAGCCAAGATATTGGGAGACATTTCCTTGGTTATGAAGCATTCGTCAATGTCTGTTTAGACTATAATATCAATTTTCTTTTTCTTTTTTTTTAAAATAATTTTTATTTTGACCAAAGTGGATTACAAATTGTTGTATTACATTATTAAAGATGGTGAGGGATTTCTTTCTGCCACTCCAGGCCACGTGGCTCAGCAACCCCCATGCAGCCGGCGGGTCCCAGGTTAGGCGAACGGCGGAATCAAACTCACAAGCAGGCAGGCTTCAGGAAGAATCATCTTTATTCAGGCCCTACCCACCACGTGTGTGTGGCCTATCTCATAACCTTTTAAGCATTCGGCCATTCTTAGCTAGCCCTGCGTCTTAACTCACTTCAGCCATGTTCAGGGCCAAAGGAAACGGCCAAAAAAGGGCCGAATTCCCTCGGTCCCAGCCTTATCTACCTTTTCCAAGACCCCTCCCAGGAATGGGAGGTCTTGCAGGTAAGGTCACACCTATTATCCGGTTCCCAAAACCCCTCCCAGAAATGGGTGGGTCTCAGGTACACCACAACAAATCTTTCACAGTAATATTTTAGGTACATAGTGACATCGAATCAGGGGCATTTCCACCACCATGCTATTCTCAGCATGCATCCCATAGTCCCCTCTTTTGCCCCCCTGGGCTGCTAGTATAAGTGGTCCTCTCTGTGTCTAGCTTGTTGTAGACTGGGTATCGATTCTGTTGTCATTGGCTTTAGATTTGGTACCTAAATTGGGACACTATGCTGACAATGTATCTGCCATGTAGAACTTCATCTGCCTGGATGTGTCACAGTCATTTCCTTTCTAGGGTGTTGGTGATTCCTGGGTTTTTCTTTTTGGAATATGGTGGGTAGGTTGACTTAATCATAGGACCATTCTTTGTTGGTTTTGACTTTCTAATGCAGGGAAAGCTCTTTTTAGGATATTCTCTTTAGTTTATGACCAAAATGCCTTTGAGAAATTTTACTCTACAGAGCCAAGAGTTTCCAACTTTGGAAACAAATTCTACAGGGTCTCAGGTTGCTAAAAGTCTCTGCCTGTGGCTGTGAGCAGGGTTGCCAGTATACTAGAAAAAAATCCAGGAAGAAAAAGAAATTAATATCAAGCTGCACCAACCTGCTTCCTTCAATTCAACTGGCCACACTTCCAATTATCCATACCTCTGCTGTTCTTCAGGCAGTAAGACTTGTGTCCTTTCTGGTGCCTTTTCACCTCAAGTTTGAGGTCTGGCTTTTAATTCTACATTTAGTAGAGTTCCCTTGATTTCACTCCCAATTTGATCTCATTCCTTATTTGCTATAATTTTACTTTCTGTGTCTATTCAGAGACCAAAATCAACACTCTTCTTGTCAAGCAACCTTAGTTTCCACTCCCCCCCAATTTTGTTTTTATTTTGACCAAGTTGTTATCATATAAAAACAGGAATTTCATGAGCCTGCTAGTATTGCTCAGTGGTAGACTTCTTGTCTTTCATATATAAGGCTGATTTCCATTCCTAGCATTGTCCTATATTACTGTCTGTGATCTCTCATACCATACTAGCATGCAACACCCCCCCCCCTGCACTTCACAATTAAGTGTATACGAATTATGCAGTGAAGTGTCTGAGCCCTGGACATTGCAACAATGATAACAACAAAAGGAAAGGTGGGAGAGTTGGAGAAAAGACACAGGGATTTCATATAAACTTGAGTTTCTGGTTTGTACTGAAAAGTTGTATCTGGTAGTAGAAAAGTTGTATTTCCAAGGAATAGTAACTGGCCATTACCAAGCAGCAGCTGCCCTTTTAGATAGGCCTCTCCCTGTATTGCCTGTCATTGTTTGCATCTACTAACTTTACTTTTCCTTGCCACTTGCTTCACCTTTGGGTAGCTTCTTCCTCCTCATAGGCTGTTGGTCTTGCATGTGCTATATTCCTATTCACAGACTGCCCATTCTATTGGCCTGAACTGGATATAAGAAGCTAAAATTATGTCATCTTCATCTTAAGACTAGGTTATTGTGGTCATCATTTTCCTATCTTTGTAAATCAAATAGTATGTGTTATATATTATGCTTATCCAGTGTTGTAAACCAGTATCAATAATATCTCAATCAAATTAAGAAAGTTTTGTCTCCATAAAATTAATTTTGAAATGTAAAAACAAAAATAAAAATTAAGAGGGCCTCTACTAAACGTTAGTCTGTCAGCAATTTTACCAAGAGTTCAAGGACTCAAGTAAAAACTGGTTTCTGGGTGGTAGATAACTCCCAATTTATAGCTAATAATTTCAAGCAGCAATTTCCTTTGTTAATATTTTTTCTCTTGTATATATATATATATATACAAGAGAAATATATATATATAATATATATTATATATATATATATAATATATATATATATATATATAACAGAAATTTCTTAGGGTCTGGAGTCGAAAGATGAGAACACACAATTGGAGTAAAGCAAAACAAAACTATTCCGTCAGTCCGCAAGCTCCATACTGACTAATCAGGGTCATCTCCTCTTGATAGGTCAAGGTCACAAGTCAGATTATAAAAGGAGGGAATATAAGGAGGTTCCAGCTTCTAATGATCTTTAAAATGATTGGCTGTTGTCTTGGGTACCTTCTTACTTCTCCCTTGAGTCCTTTCCAGATAGGCTACCTGGTATGGCCAGGCAGCTTGGGGCGGGGAAAATTTAGGGTTGAGGAAGAGAAGCCTAAGAGATTTACAACATGTGGTCCCTCACAGAATGGTGTCCCTCTTTGTTCAGAACCCAGGACCTCCCAAAATTTTTCTTATCTCTGTTATTTAAAGATGATGTAATATTGCATTGAAAAAAGTTCTAGATATGGGTTACTTTAATCAGTGTCTATATATGCTGTATAAGTTTACCACTAATTTCTTTCCTTCATAATACTGTTGTTTTATTTTCCTCAATTTATTTGAGGAATTTCCCCAATTTATTTTTTCCCATTTTCTTTTTCTTTTCCCTTTTGTGATTACTAACTAGCCTTGAAAGTCTAGAAGTTTGTTTTTGTTGTTTTTAGTGTATTTGTTTACTTTCTCTATAAACAACATATGAGTGAGATCATGCATTCTCTGTGACTTATTTTACTGAACACAATACCTTATAGTTTTATCTATGTTGCTGAAAATGTCAGGATTTCATGATTTTCTAAAAAAAAAGTGAAGTAGTATTTGATCATGTTTATATACAATATCTTATGATTTCTGTTGATGGACAGTTGTTTCTGGTTCTTGACTCTTATAAATGCCACTGTAATAAATACATGATAATATCTCTATTTAAATGAGTGCTTTAGTAATTTTGGTATAATTACCTTAAAAGGGTATTAATGGATCATATGGAATTCCTAATTTTAACTTTTTTGGGGTAGTCACACCCGGCAGTGCTCAGAAGTCGCTCCTGGGGCCCGGAGAGATAGCACAGAGGCATTTGCCTTGCAAGCAGCCGATCCAGGACCAAAGGTGGTTGGTTCGAATCCTGGTGTCCCATATGGTCCCCCGTGCCTGCCAGGAGCTATTTCTGAGCAGACAGCCAGGAGTAACCTGAGCACTGCTGGGTGTGGCCCAAAAACAAAAACAAAAACAAAACAAAAACAAACAAACAAACAAACAAACAAAAAAGAAGTCGTTCCTGGCAGGCTCGGGTACTGTATGGGATGCTGAGATTTGAATCACCATCCTTCCTGGATCTGCTGCATGCAAGGCAAATGCCCTACTCCTGTACTATCTCTCCGGCTCTATTTTTAACTTTTTACATTGAATCACTGTGAATTCTAAAGTTAAAATTACTTATAATTGAGTTCCAGGCATACAACGTTCCAATCCCAATCCCTTCACCATTATCCACTTTCCTTCATCAGTGTCCCCAGTTTTCTTCCTGCTCCTCAGCTTGCCTTTATAGCAGACACTTTTTCCTCCCTCTTTTAGGCACTTGGTTTAAATATTATTACTAATAAGGCATCTTGCATATCTCTTTACCTCCTTTCAGACACACAGACTTAGTACTTACTGTGTGCTGACAGGAAGAGACTGCTTCCCTCTATCATTGTCATTGTCATAGTGGTTTCTTCCCCGTCCTATCTACCACTCTACCCCATGGTCTACTTTTTTAACTTTTGAAGGAATCTCCATACTGTTTCCATAGTGACTCAACAATTTCTATTCCTACCATAAATGGGCTAGGACTCCCATCTCTTCTCCACTATTCCTTTCTGTCCTTTACGTGATAGTTCTCCTGGCAGGTGTGTAGTGATTTTCTGTTAGATTGCTTCCTTAATAAGAGATGATGAACATCTTTTTGTGTATCTATTGACTTTTGTATGTCTTTTTGGGGGGGAAGTGTCTTTTCAGGTTCCATTAAAAAACATTTCTTAATTGAAAGTTTGTTATCTTTACAATACTGTTATCTTTACAATACT